>NW_022882952.1:0-13978 GCF_011952255.1 Bombus vosnesenskii | reverse complement strand
AGTACGTCACGCTACGGTTTGAAAGAACTGAGCGACCGCGAACCGATAAATCGCGGGAACAATTTTTCCAGTGTGGTAAGCGAGGGGATCACGAGAGACGAGATTTTTATTTTTCGTTCCAAGATAGATAAGTGTTTTTGTACAGAATGAGCTCACAATGCACTTAACATAGGTATCTACCTTATGATTAATTAAGGCTAAAACGCTCGCATCCCACGGTGTCCCACGATGTCCCACGGTGTCCCACGGTGTCCCACGGTGTCCCACGGTGTCCCACGGCGCCCCCGCGGGGGGGTCTTAGTCCGGTCTAGATCACCAAAACTATTTTGGATGATCAAGACCAGACTATATTGAAGTAGTTTTTAGCTTGATATCGTTTCTCAAATACTAATACTAATATTCAAAATAGTACTTGGTGTATTATTATTTGGGAAACGATACCAATTACCGGGACCCACCACGAGGAGGTAACTACGCTCGGGTCCCATTTACATACAGACTTTTTAAGCATTAATAGTTTAAATGTTAGAAATTAATGGTATAATTGTATAAAATAACAGTTTAAATGTTAAAAATTAATAGTTTAAATGTTATAAATTAATGGCTTAAATATATAGAATAACAGTTGAAATATTGTAAGTTAGTCGCTTAGATGTTGTAAATTAATAGCCTAAATGTTATGAATTAATAGCCTAAATGTTATAAATTAATAGCTTAAGTGTATAAAATAACAGTTCAAATGTTGTAAATTAATGGCTTAGATGTTGTAAATTAATAGCTTAAATGTTATAAACTAATAGTTTAGACGTTATAAATTAATTGCTTAAGTGTTATAAATTAATGCCTTAAATGTTTAAATAATGTAAAATTGTAATAATGTAATGTAATAATGTAAAAATGTAAAATAACAGTTTAAAAGTTACAAATTAATAGCTTAAGTGTTGTAAATTAATGGTTTAGACGTTATAAATTACTGGTTGCAATGTTGTTATTTGATTTTTTGTTTATTTACCTTATATTTAAATTCTTCTTCGATGTTCACTCTCCGGAATTTCAGGCACAAAAGAGCTCGCGCGTGACTTCCGTGTTCCTTATATACCTTGACAAGGTGCCGGTTTGTTAATCAAACGGTAACTATATTTTCACATAGCAGGGGACGGTTTTTCCATTCTAACAAAATCAAATTGAACGATTTCTTAATTTTTATCGTAAATTGGCATCTTTAAAGATTTAATACGATATCCATTTTTATCATTTTAAGAGTTTCTGCATACTGAGACTAAATTCACGCTTCTTTAATACTATTTTTCCACTATCACTTAGTTTAAACAGAATTCTCTTAGAGGCTTTTGGTGATCTAAACTGGACTGTTGCGTAGTTCTTAGCTTGGTATCGTTTTCCAAAGATTAATACACTGATTAATTTTTGGAAAAGGATGCCAATTACCAGGTCTCACCACGAGGAGGTGACTACGCACGAGACCCGCCCATGAGTTATTCAATATTATGCATCGGTCTCGACATTCAACCTATTGGCCAGAATGTCGAGTTCTGACTCTACTTGATCATGGGCCTGCGTAAAGAGATAGTTGTTTCGTAGCCTAACTGCGAAACACATATCTCCAACGCAGCGCTTACATGAATCTTTACAAACGTAGAACAAAGCCTACGTAACGCAACATCCATCTCCCACACAACGATTACATCGATCAGTACAAATATCGTACAATAATTCGCATCCCTACTGGCATCATTCGGTATCAAACACACATTTATCTAACTTGGAATGAAAGGAAGAAAATGTAGCTACTGACACTGTATATACCATTTCGTGTCTCGCAGAAGGGACATACGAGTCGCTGTACTAAACTAGTTATCGTTCTATTTTTGCGACACTGTAAGATATTGAAGATACTGAAAAGTTATAAACTCTAACGTGATCTCAATAAGTATCCCTTAAAAATGGGAAAACAAGAGAATGTCCGATGAATCAGATGATAAGGGAAAAAATCGCGGCGCGCCCGAAACGAACGAGATCGCGATCTCTCGAAAGAACTAACAAACCTACGCGACGTACCCCCGTACACGAGAAAACCCCGAGGTTCAGCGGAAAGCCCAAGAATTGACCGTAACTCGATTCCTGTTTCGCCGTTCGAAACTTACACGAGTCGCGGTCGATGCCGCCGACCGATGATGCTAGTGATCCACGGGTAATTCAGCCGCGGATCCAGCACATAGGCCAGCAACTTAACACACTCCAACTGAACATGTGGAACCCGGGGATGGATCGCTGAACAGGATTACGAAGGCAAGAGGCCTCAACTGAACAGTGGGGTCCACTCACGGGGAGGGACCGCTGAACAGGATTACGAAGGCATTGACCTCAACTGCACAATGGGGTCCACTCCCGCGGGCCCGAACAGAATTACGGAGGACGTGAAATTGCAAGTCCCTGACCGAGTACCGAAGTACCAATCGGACAGGACTGCAGATCCACGACTGAATCCCCAACAGATTCGCTAGCATCACCGACGCGACGACAACTCCCGCGATCCGATGCGAACGTCGAGCAGTCGTCGAGCAGTCACCAAGACAGAGGTGTCCTTGGGGCGACTTACGAATCCAAAGAGTTGTCCAGTGCACGTTGACCCGCACGTACGCGGAATACGCGCGAGCGAGTACGTCACGCTACGGTTTGAAAGAACTGAGTGATCGCGAACCGATAAATCGCGAGTACAATAAGTACTGTGTGGTAAGCGAGTGAAGGGAGACGAGATTTTTCTTTTTTTCGTTCTAAGGTGGATAAATGTCGTTGTACAGAATGAGCTCACAATGCACTTAACATAGGTATCTACCTTACGATTAATTAAGATTAAAACGTACGCATCCCACGGTGTCCCATGATGTCCCACGGCGTCCCACGGCGTCCCGCGGCGTCCCACGGCGTCCCGCGGCGTCCCACGGCGTCCCACGGCGTCCCGCGGCGTCCCACGGCGTCCCACGGCGTCCCGCGGCGTCCCGCGGCGTCCCGCGGCGTCCCGCGGCGTCCCACGGCGTCCCACGGCGTCCCACGGCGTCCCACGGCGTCCCACGGCGTCCCGCGGCGTCCCGCGGCGTCTCGCGGCGTCCCACGGCGTCCCACGGCGTCCCACGGCGTCCCACGGCGTCCAACGGTGTCCAACGCTGTCCAACGATGTCCCACGTTGCAGTCCAGTCTAGATCATCCAAAATTCTTTTGGCGGCATTTGGAGACCCAAACTGGACCGACGGTATCCCACGGTGTCCCACGGTGCAGTCCAGTCTAGATCATCCAAAATTCTTTTGGCGGCATTTGGAGATCCAAACTGGACCGACGGTATCCCACGGTGTCCCACGTTGCAGTCCAGTCTAGATCATCCAAAATTCTTTTGGCGGCATTTGGAGACCCAAACTGGACCGACGGTATCCCACGGTGTCCCACGGTGCAGTCCAGTCTAGATCATCCAAAATTCTTTTGGCGGCATTTGGAGACCCAAACTGGACCGACGGTATCCCACGGTGTCCCACGGTGCAGTCCAGTCTACTTTTTTTTATTATTTCGTTAAATGATTGTTCGTATGAAATTAATTGATTCCACTGATCACAGAAATGGTATTAAAATATATTTATGTAATCCATAAATGTAAGAGAACACACTAAAAATGTAAATAAACAAACAGACCGGAAATGTAACTAAATAAAACGTTTGAATTCGAATGGGGACAGCATGTAAATAAGTAAATTTAATGGATTATACTGCGTATAATAAATGCATCACTGTCTTAACGTAAACGAATGGAAGCTCAAAAATGACGTACTTATCGCGAAACGCGTCGATGCGAAGAGGAAAGCTCTCGCAAAGAATCGTACACTTGTTAGAACAACCTTGTTAAAAGATAAATGATCTCTCTGGAGGGAACCGTTCCTTCCATTTGCGCTAAGCGTTTCAGAAGGGTTCATATGGTTGCTGTAAGTCACGCGTGTGCGGTTTCAAGTAGCGCGAATCGAGGACACGATGCACCAACTGCATCTCTGTTCTCCTTCCTGTTGATCTTCGCCCGAAACCTTCCTTCCATTCCTAATAAAATCGTACGATATTTGTAACGATTTTATAAAATTTAAAACCTTCCCCAAGCTGGAAACTGCGTACAAATACAAAAATTTATTTCGAAGATAGTGTTCGACATGTTTTTTTATTTTGTGAACAAGGAAACAGGAAACGATAATTATTTGTATTAATTTAATAATTTTCATTTTAATAAAATGCGATTATTAATTTTACCATTTGTAAGATTAAAATTAAGTTAGTGGCGTCTAAGGTTAAAAAGTCTTATACGTAAAATATTGCAAGTTTTAACTTGAATCGTAATACATATACAAAATGTTCGGCTAGAGGTGTCGGAAAATTTAAGTGTTCCTGAAGCCGAAATAAGAAAATCAAAAATAAAACAATTGCGACTTCGGCTTTCTTTTTTACTTATTGACAATTAAAAATTGGCCAAAATACCCCTGCACGCGAGCAAACCTCCTTACACCAACGAAAGTAGGTCAGTCTAAGCAACAGGGCGCACAGTAATCCTCAAACCGAATGACACATAGGCAGCAGCAGTTTATCTCGTATAAATCGTAGAAAAAAAGACCAGAATATTCAGAAACGTAAACGACCCCGTGCTACGTTTTAAAAAAAAATGGTAGATTGAACATTAACCCTGCTTATTCATGGAAATCGATAAGAGGTGAGAATGGAGTTGATTAATTCTAGAATAGTCCATTTTTATTTATAATTAACTAAGTACCAAAAGTATTTCACTAATATAATATACCATAGATTCGTTTATACGAACACCTAGTCAGGATCGCAGCTAATTAGCTCATATTATTTGCCATATAATTAATAATTATACCAGTTATACAGTTGCTTTACAGTTAATAGTAATAATCTAAATGTAATAAAGGGAAAGGGGAATTCAATCGAAGAAACAAATTCAATTCAAGAAATAAATTTAATCGAAGAAACAAATTCAATTCAAGAAATAAATTTAATCGAAGAAACAAATTCAATCGAAGAAACAAATTTAATCGAAAAAACAAATTCAATCGAAGAAAGCTTAGTAAAATTCTATAAAATACGTATAATTACTCCGTAATTGTATATGTATAATTACTTCCTGTTCCGCCGTTCGAAACTTACACGAATCGAGGTCGATGGCGCCGACCGATGATGCTAGTGATCTACCGGTGATCAAGCCGTGGATCCAACACATAAGCCGGCAACTTAACACACTCCAACTGAACGAGTGGAACCCGGGGAGGGACCACTGAACAGT
The DNA here is from genome assembly GCF_011952255.1 of Bombus vosnesenskii. Lineage (NCBI taxonomy): Eukaryota > Metazoa > Arthropoda > Insecta > Hymenoptera > Apidae > Bombus > Bombus vosnesenskii. Next base: position 8,634 of record NW_022882952.1, on the reverse strand, counting down.
ATTATGAAAGTAAGTCCCCATCTGCACAGTGGGGTCCACCCCCATGCGGCAAAACAAGCTTACAGAAGACGTAAAAAAATTGCAGGTCCCTGACCGAGTACCGAAATACCAATCGGACAGGACTGCAGATCCACGACTGAATCCCCAACAGATTCGCAAGGATCACCGTCGCGACGACAACTCCCGTGATCCGATGCAAACATCGAGCAGTCGTCCAGCAGTCACCAAGACAGAGGTGTCCTTGGGACGACTTACGAATCCGAAGAGTTGTCTAGTGCACATTGACCCGTATGCACTCCAAATACGCGCAAGCGAGTACGCCACGCGACAGTTTGAAAGAACTGAGTGATCGCGAACCGATAAATCGCAAGTACAATAAGTACTGTGTGGTAAGCGAGTGAAGGGAGACGAGATTTTTCATTTTTCGTTCCAAGGTGGATAAATATCGTTGTACAGAATAAGCTCACAATGCACTTAACTCAGGTATCTACCTTACGATTAATGAAGACTAAAACGTACGCATCCCACGGTATCCCACGGTATCCCACGGTATCCCACGGTATCCCACGGTATCTCACCGCGCCCCACGATGTCCAACGGTGTTCAACAGTGTCCCACGATGTCCAACGGTGTTCAACAGTGTCCAACGGTGTCCAACGCTGTCCAACGGTGTCCCACGGTGCAGTCCAGTCTAGATCATCCAAAATTCTTTTAGAGCTTTTGGTGATCCAAACTGGACTGTTGCGTAGTTCTTGGCTTGGTATCGTTTTCCAAAGATTAATCACTGATTAATTTTTGGAAAACGATGCCAATTACCAGGTCTCACCACGAGGAGGTGACTACGCACGAGACCCGCCCATGAGTTATTCAACATTATGCATCGGTCTCGACATTCAACCTATTGGCAGAATGTCGAGTTCTGACTCTACTTGATCATGGGCCTGCGTAAAGAGATAGTTGTTTCGTAGCCTAACTGCGAAACACATATCTCCAACGCAGCGCTTACATGAATCTTTACAAACGTAGAACAAAGCCTACGTAACGCAACATCCATCTCCCACACAACGATTACATCGATCAGTACAAATATCGTACAATAATTCGCATCCCTACTGGCATCATTCGGTATCAAACACACATTTATCTAACTTGGAATGAAAGGAAGAAAATGTAGCTACTGACACTGTATATACCATTTCGTGTCTCGCAGAAGGGACATACGAGTCGCTGTACTAAACTAGTTATCGTTCTATTTTTGCGACACTGTAAGATATTGAAGATACTGAAAAGTTATAAACTCTAACGTGATCTCAATAAGTATCCCTTAAAAATGGGAAAACAAGAGAATGCCCGATGAATCAGATGATAAGGGAAAAAATCGCGGCGCGCCCGAAACGAACGAGATCGCGATCTCTCGAAAGAACTAACAAACCTACGCGACGTACCCCCGTACACGAGATAACCCCGAGGTTCAGCGGAAAGCCCAAGAATTGACCGTAACTCGATTCCTGTTTCGCCGTTCGAAACTTACACGAGTCGCGGTCGATGGCGCCGACCGATGATGCTAGTGATCCACGGGTAATTCAGCCGTGGATCCAGCACATAGGCCAGCAACTTAACACACTCCAACTGAACATGTGGAACCCGGGGATGGACCGCTGAACAGGATTACGAAGGCAAGAGGCCTCAACTGAACAGTGGGGTCCACTCACGGGGAGGGACCGCTGAACAGGATTACGAAGGCATTGACCTCAACTGCACAGTGGGGTCCACTCCCGCGGGCCCGAACAGAATTACGGAGGACGTGAAATTGCAAGTCCCTGACCGAGTACCAAAGTACCAATCGGACAGGACTGCAGATCCACGACCGAATCCCCAACAGATTCGCTAGCATCACCGGCGCGACGACAACTCCCGCGATCCGATGCGAACGTCGAGCAGTCGTCGAGCAGTCACCAAGACAGAGGTGTCCTTGGGGCGACTTACGAATCCAAAGAGTTGTCCAGTGCACGTTGACCCGCACGTACGCGGAATACGCGCGAGCGAGTACGTCACGCTACGGTTTGAAAGAACTGAGTGATCGCGAACCGATAAATCGCGAGTACAATAAGTACTGTGTGGTAAGCGAGTGAAGGGAGACGAGATTTTTCTTTTTTTCGTTCTAAGGTGGATAAATGTCGTTGTACAGAATGAGCTCACAATGCACTTAACATAGGTATCTACCTTACGATTAATTAAGACTAAAACGTACGCATCCCACGGTGTCCACGATGTCCCACGGCGTCCCACGGCGTCCAACGATGTCCAACGTTGTCCAACGTTGTCCAACGGTGTCCAACGTTGTCCAACGGTGTCCAACGTTGTCCAACGGTGTCCAACGGTGTCCAACGATGTCCAACGGTGTCCAACGTTGTCCAACGGTGTCCAACGTTGTCCAACGTTGTCCAACGGTGTCCAACGTTGTCCAACGGTGTCCAACGTTGTCCAACGGTGTCCAACGTTGTCCAACGGTGTCCAACGTTGTCCAACGGTGTCCAACGTTGTCCAACGGTGTCCAACGGTGTCCAACGGTGTCCAACGGTGTCCAACGTTGTCCAACGGTGTCCAACGTTGTCCAACGGTGTCCAACGCTGTCCAACGCTGTCCAACGCTGTCCAACGATGTCCAACGATGTCCCACGTTGCAGTCCAGTCTAGATCATCCAAAATTCTGTTGGAGGCTTTTGGAGACCCAAACTGGACCGATGGTATCCCACGGTGTCCCACGGTGTCCCACGGCGTCCCACGGCGTCCAACGGCGTCCCACGGCGTCCCACGGCGTCCCATGGCGTCCAACGGCGTCCAACGGCGTCCAACGGCGTCCAACGGCGTCCCACGGCGTCCAACGGCGTCCAACGGCGTCCAACGGCGTCCAACGGCGTCCAACGGCGTCCAACGGCGTCCAACGGTGTCCAACGGTGTCCAACGGTGTCCAACGGTGTCCAACGGTGTCCAACGACGTCCAACGGTGTCCAACGACGTCCAACTACGTCCAACGGTGTCCAACGACGTCCAACGGTGTCCAACGACGTCCAACGGTGTCCCACGGTGTCCCACGGTGTCCCACGGTGTCCCACGACGTCCAACGGTGTCCAACGACGTCCAACGGTGTCCAACGACGTCCAACGACGTCCAACGACGTCCAACGACGTCCAACGACGTCCAACGACGTCCAACGGCGTCCCACGGCGTCCAACGGCGTCCCACGGCGTCCCACGGCGTCCCACGGCGTCCCACGGCGTCCAACGGCGTCCAGCGGCGTCCCACGTTGCAGTCCAGTTTAGATTATCCAAAATTCTCTTCGTGGCTTTTCGTAATCCAAACTGGACTGTATTAGAGTGGTTCTTAGCTTGGTATTGAATTATTGTGGAATGTTTGTACTTATGGATGTTGTGGTTTTGCAAAAGTTAATCAACTGATTAATCTGCGAAAACGATTACATCTAACAGCACAAACATTGTACAATAATTCGTTACCGTACTGGCAACATTCTGTATCAAAGATACATTTGTCTAACTTGGAACGAAAGAATGGAAATGAAACTATTGACACTGCATATACAATTTAGAGTCTTGCAGAAGAGACATACGACTCGTTGTACTAAACTTATGAAAATATCGAAAAGTTATATACTCCAAAGTTACCGCAATATGCTTCTTTTAAAAATGGGGAAACGGGAAGAAGCCTGAACAATCAGACAATGGAAGAAAAATCATTTGGGTATCTAGCATACATATTTAATATGCTATGAAATGTTCATATATGTAATTGAAATGTACTTTCTGCAAATTGATAAATTTGAAACAAACTCATTTACTTGATTTGGTATACGAAAGAAACAGGTGTCTTTAAAACGAGAACATTATATACATGGAAAATAAACTACTAATAATGGTTAATTATAGATCAAATTACTATTGATTAAATTTTAGCAAATATAGAGAATCACTTGTATCTTTTTAATCGAAACTAGGGTTACGTCGAAAACAAGTATTTTAAGTAATTGAATTTAATCTGAATAAAAAATTCAATATGAAATTCGAATATTTATAAAATTCTACATTACTGTTAAAAGATTGAAAATATCGTGGTCGAAAAATGTAAAGGTTATGGTTCTAGGACCGAACAATCACCAGCACTAGTTCCAATTGCGATGAATTAAATTTTAAAAAATATTTTAAGCTTTCATAGCAACATTAACATATTTCATTATAATACTTTGTTGCGCATGAAATCGCTCACAGATTCATATATGTAAATATATATATATATTATACATTCGTAATAAAGTTCTGTATTTTAGCAGTCATGGTAACGTTAAAGCTGACAAAGAAATATGTCTTATAGCAGTATTTTCAGTAATAAACGTGCTAATAAGGGGCGCTGAAAAGGAAACAAAGCAGTAGCCAGAAGGGCTACTAAAATTCAATCGTCTTCCACTCTATGTAAACCCGATCAACACGCCGAGAGTGGAACTGAATATTCTTATTTCGCAACACTAATTTACTACTAATATTTATGAAGCAGAAAATTCTCAAAAACAAACGCGATGAGTGCTTCGTTATATCTGCAATATCAATTAATCTACCAGTAAAAAAAAAGAGAAAAGTCTGAAAATTCCCGATATTTGATACGCAACGCTAATAAGAATAAATCTACGCACTCGTATTTAAGCAATACGCAACACTAATAGCGAGAGATTGAAGTGCAACCATTTAAGAGGTTGCTGACGAACGATCACACTTGCACAGCTCTTGCAGCTGTACGTGTGATCCAGGAACAGTGTCCGACAATTGCAGTCGGAGGGTTTGGGCATTTTGTAAACGCAACTCTAGTGAACAAAACGCGATCATTCATTATCGCAACGCTAAAGGGAAAAATTAATAGAATTCGCGATGGAACAATATCGCAACGCTAACTATTATAGTGAATTTAATAAAAATTACTATTTACTATATAAAAAAGCTACTTTGAATATTCTGGTATTGCTACTTGCAATACTATAAAATTAATTGAAAACTAACACTTTTATAATCTAATTTTAAACAATAGAAAACAGGAAAAATTCTAAAAATTGCAAAAGACAATCGCGATATCGTAATTCGCAACTCTAAAGCAAACGCGATTATCATTTTATCGCAACTCTAATTCAAACCGTAATCATTTTCTCGCCACACTAATGAAAAGCCGCGATGTTATTTCGCAACTCTAATACAACCCGTAATTAATTTGTCGCAACACTAATAAGAAAAATCGCGATATGCCCAATGGGACGATGGACCGATATATACATCGGCCAAAAAGCAAACTACTACTACTACTACTACTACTAAATACTAAAATCGAGCATAGTGACAAAGTAGTAACAATAATGACTTCCCATGCTCTGGATGACCCAGAGGATGGGCAGCCATTAGTAGTTGCCCTCTTGAGTGGCAGTTTGCCGGGCCTCTTCGGCTTATAGCCTCTTCTTTCTTCGGGCGCAATGCCCGCTGAAACTTAAATCTAAGCTCGAGACTTCTAAATCGCAAACAAAAAAAAAAACTTACCAATGTAAAATAAAAATATAAACCGCGGAAGCTGATTGAAGTGCACATGGACTGACCAACGATCACAGCAGTGATCGTTGCTCACTCGCAAGTGCGTGCTCGAGCAATAAACGTTCGTTTCGACCCATTCGCGTCCGCGACCGCGAAATTCGAAAAATCGAAAGGCAAAACCAGAGACGAGTGCATACTCTACTCGTGCCAGTTTCACCGTCGATTTTTCAAATTAGATTTCCAGAAACAGGTTGGTCACACGAAAACGCGCCTACCCGACCAGAGACTGTGCCAACCTGCCCGGCCCTACCTACTTATAATTAACAGACATACCAGAAAGTATACTACCTATCCTACCTAGCGCTATATTTAAAAATGGTAAAACAGGCACACCAACACACTCGCTCCACGGTTCTCACACAAACGCTTGGGCGCAAAGGTCCTACACTAAAGAGGACGTCCCGGGACGCCTCCGACACCCGAGCTTAACGCACACCATGCACACTCTAAGGTACGTACCGTTTTCCTGAAATCGACTGGCGAAGGCTAGTGACCATTGCGTAAAACGTGATAAAACACGTCTGAGGAAATGATATCGTTAAAATAAATGTAAGTAAACTTGGTATTATGATTGTAATTTACGGCAATATTTAAAGCGTGGTTGCACTTAATCGCGTGGGCGATATTATCACAAATTGTGATTGTATCGAGACGTAAATTGAATCGATATATGTTTCGACATTTTTAATATTTGATGTTTTAACGAATGAAAAAAAGCGACGCAGTTCCACGGCCTAACAACACACACACATAACGTGGAAAATACGTCGTGCACGGTACACTAACACATCGTCAGTCGCTGACAAATTATTATATTACTTAATTCTAGATCATCGTGCCCAATGTCTTTCTCCCATTCAAGTAGCACCTGGGCACGTGAATGAGATCCTGACAATGGGCACGGAAAGGGTTAAAACTGAAAATCCTGATCTAAAAAGATGATTAGTTTGTGTAATTTTTATTTAACGGACTAACGTTCTTTGATTTTATATTTTACTACTTCGTTTCTGATTAAATCTACTTTATTAATTTAATAGTAACTAAGTAACTCTACTTTATTAATTTAATAAATCGGAACAAAACTTTAATATTGCAAAAAAGGTAGCGTTAATTGAAAAAGACTGAGACTCGATCAAATGGAATAATTGACTCTAAATATATTACTAAGAAAGAAGTAATCTCAGGCGATCTCTTTATCAAAGCATATACTCGAAAGTGCAGAAGCAGTGTTCAAAATTATTGCTTTGATTCAAAAATCTGCCTGTCGCGAAGTGTCTTCTTGCACGTAAAATTTCACACATTCTTGTACGGGAAAAAATGAATTTTGACTCATATTTTGAATTCTAACCGAAATGAAATAAACGAACGTGACTTGATATTGTCTTGATTAATTCATTGCTTAAGGTCAAGCATATTCATGTCATACAGATATATTCGTGTAGATATTTGCCATTTGCAAATATTTATACGGAATATTAACATGCATATTTATAAATAACACGAATATATTCTCAAGTGTATGTATTTAAACTAATTATTATAATCGCGCTGTGCAAGAAGACCTATCCTAAACTAATAAATTTAAAAAAAGAATGTTACTACTCACGGGTATAAGAAATACCCGCGGTCACTATGCTCGCAACAAAATTCTACGTAATACAACCGGTCACCCGTGCCGATTCGGACCTTTCATCCTACGACATGATTGAGTGACCGGAGGAACAAAAATGCATGCGACTCACCGTTCGATGCGGAGAAACAGAGGACGTACCATGGATGCTGCGCCACCCCAGCGAATATCATCAGGGAGACTAACATCAGGCAGGAACCGTGTAAAGTCCAGTGGTGCAAATGGCGGTTGTTTAAGGGCGGGTGGGGGGGGGGGGGGTTGAGGAAGAAGCGAAACGTCGTTTCGACAATTTTCTTCTTTTTCCTATCGAACGTTTATTTAGAAAATACTGCTATTTTTTTACGCTTAAAAATTATTATTAAGAAATTGGAACAAGTTTGAAAAATATTATTTAGTCGAAAATTGTGAGATACTTTTCGATAGCAAACAAATGCTCATGAATAACGTGAATGCAATGCAATCGTTTGCAAGAATTATATTGTTCGCAATTAGAATATATACTGTGAATTTTCGTTATTAAAATACGAAATATACATTCCAATAATACACTACAGTCGCGTGTTTTAAATAATGGAAAATATTTGCAAGAATTCAAAAGTTCGCCACTAAATATATTTAAAGAATACTGTGGAAACGCACGCGAAACCTTGTTTCGAGGTATTTGAATCTACCTGTTACTAATTTGCAAGTTTATGATGTTATACCTCAATTTGAAACAATAAGATAATTCGTTAAAAATTGGTTTGAAATAAGAGAAAGATTTCATACATCGGGATCTTTCAGAAGAATCAATGGACTCACGCGACGCACTCCTGTGCACAAAATAACCGCAAGATTCAGTGGAAAAAAAGAACAGATTTTTATATCTCGTTCCAAGTTAGATAAGTATCATTGTACAGAATGAGCTCAGAATGGATTCGACATAGCCAAGACATATCCCACGGTGTCCCACGGTGTTCTACGGTGTCCTACGGTGTCCCGCGGTGTCCCACGGTGTCCAACGGTGTCCAACGGTGTCCAACGGTATCCAACGGTGTCCAACGGTGTCCAACGGTGTCCAACGGTGTCCAACGGTGTCCAACGGTGTCCAACGGTGTCCAACGGTGTCCAACGGTGTCCAACGGTGTCCAACGGTGTCCAACGGTGTCCAACGGTGTCCAACGGTGTCCAACGGTGTCCAACGGTGTCCAACGGTGGCCAACGGTGTCCAACGGTGTCCAACGGTGTCCAACGGTGTCCAACGGTGTCCAACGGTGTCCAACGGTGTCCAACGGTGTCCAACGGTGTCCAACGGTGTCCAACGGTGTCCAACGGTGTCCAACGGTGTCCAACGGTGTCCAACGGTGTCCAACGGCGTCCAACGTTG